>NC_080672.1:393557510-393561229 GCF_030247195.1 Topomyia yanbarensis
CGTTTTTTCGTTTTTTCGTTTTTCGTTTTTCGTTTTTCGTTTTTTCGTTTTTTCGTTTTTTCGTTTTTTCGTTTTTTCGTTTTTTCGGTTTTTTTCGTTTTTTCGTTTTTTCGTTTTTTCGTTTTTTCGTTTTTTCGTTTTTTCGTTTTTTCGTTTTTTCGTTTTTTCGTTGTTTCGTTGTTTCGTTTTTTCGTTTTTTCGTTTTTTCGTTTTTCTTTTTTCGTTTTTTCGTTGTTTCGTTTTTCATTTTTTCATTTTTTCGTTTTTTCGTTTTTTCGTTTTTTCGTTTTTTCGTTTTTTCGTTTTTCGTTTTTTCGTTTTTCGTTTTTCGTTTTTCGTTTTTCGTTTTTCGTTTTTCGTTTTTCGTTTTTCGTTTTTCGTTTTTCGTTTTTCGTTTTTCGTTTTCGTTTTTTCGTTTTTCGTTTTTCGTTTTTCGTTTTCGTTTTTCGTTTTTCGTTTTTCGTTTTCGTTTTTCGTTTTTCGTTTTTTCGTTTTTCGTTTTCGTTTTTCGTTTTTCGTTTTTCGTTTTTCGTTTTTCGTTTTTCGTTTTCGTTTTTCGTTTTTCGTTTCGTTTTTCGTTTTTCGTTTTTCGTTTTCGTTTTTCGTTTTTCGTTTTTCGTTTTTCGTTTTTCGTTTTTCGTTTTTCGTTTTTCGTTTTTCGTTTTTCGTTTTTCGTTTTCGTTTTTCGTTTTTCGTTTTTCGTTTTTCGTTTTTCGTTTTTCGTTTTTCGTTTTTCGTTTTTCGTTTTTCGTTTTTCGTTTTTCGTTTTTCGTTTTTCGTTTTTCGTTTTTCGTTTTTCGTTTTTCGTTTTTCGTTTTTCGTTTTTCGTTTTTCGTTTTTCGTTTTTCGTTTTTCGTTTTTCGTTTTTCGTTTTTCGTTTTTCGTTTTTCGTTTTTCGTTTTTCGTTTTTCGTTTTTCGTTTTTCGTTTTTCGTTTTTCGTTTTCGTTTTTCGTTTTTCGTTTTTCGTTTTTCGTTTTTCGTTTTTCGTTTTTCGTTTTTCGTTTTTCGTTTTTCGTTTTTCGTTTTCGTTTTTCGTTTTCGTTTTTCGTTTTTTCGTTTTTCGTTTTTCGTTTTTCGTTTTTCGTTTTTCGTTTTTCGTTTTTCGTTTTTCGTTTTTCGTTTTTCGTTTTTCGTTTTTCGTTTTTCGTTTTTCGTTTTTCGTTTTTCGTTTTTCGTTTTTTCGTTTTTTCGTTTTTCGTTTTTCGTTTTTCGTTTTTTCGTTTTTTCGTTTTTTCGTTTTTTCGTTTTTTCGTTTTTCGTTTTTCGTTTTTCGTTTTTTCGTTTTTCGTTTTTCGTTTTTCGTTTTTTCGTTTTTTCGTTTTTCGTTTTTTCGTTTTTTCGTTTTTTCGTTTTTCGTTTTTCGTTTTTTCGTTTTTTCGTTTTTTCGTTTTTTCGTTTTTCGTTTTTTCGTTTTTCGTTTTTTCGTTTTTCGTTTTTCGTTTTTCGTTTTTTCGTTTTTTCGTTTTTTCGTTTTTCGTTTTTTCGTTTTTTCGTTTTTTCGTTTTTTCGTTTTTTCGTTTTCTTTTCGTTTTTTCGTTTTTCGTTTTTCGTTTTTTCGTTTTTTCGTTTTTTCGTTTTTCGTTTTTCGTTTTTCGTTTTTTCGTTTTTTCGTTTTTTCGTTTTTTCGTTTTTCGTTTTTTCGTTTTTCGTTTTTTCGTTTTTTCGTTTTTTCGTTTTTTTCGTTTTTTCGTTTTTTCGTTTTTTTCGTTTTTTCGTTTTTCGTTTTTTCGTTTTTTCGTTTTTCGTTTTTTCGTTTTTTCGTTTTTTCGTTTTTTTCGTTTTTCGTTTTTTCGTTTTTTCGTTTTTTCGTTTTTTTCGTTTTTTCGTTTTTTCGTTTTTTCGTTTTTTCGTTTTTTCGTTTTTTCGTTTTTTCGTTTTTTCGTTTTTTCGTTTTTCGTTTTTTCGTTTTTCGTTTTTCGTTTTTTCGTTTTTCGTTTTTCGTTTTTCGTTTTTCGTTTTTCGTTTTTCGTTTTTTCGTTTTTCGTTTTTCGTTTTTCGTTTTTCGTTTTTCGTTTTTCGTTTTTCGTTTTTCGTTTTTCGTTTTTCGTTTTTCGTTTTTCGTTTTTTCGTTTTTCGTTTTTCGTTTTTCGTTTTTCGTTTTTCGTTTTCGTTTTTCGTTTTTCGTTTTTCGTTTTTCGTTTTTCGTTTTTCGTTTTTCGTTTTTCGTTTTTCGTTTTTCGTTTTTCGTTTTTCGTTTTTCGTTTTTCGTTTTTCGTTTTTCGTTTTTCGTTTTTCGTTTTTCGTTTTTCGTTTTTCGTTTTTCGTTTTTCGTTTTTCGTTTTTCGTTTTTCGTTTTTCGTTTTTCGTTTTTCGTTTTTCGTTTTTCGTTTTTCGTTTTTCGTTTTTCGTTTTTCGTTTTTCGTTTTTCGTTTTTCGTTTTTCGTTTTTCGTTTTTCGTTTTTCGTTTTTCGTTTTTCGTTTTTCGTTTTTCGTTTTTCGTTTTTCGTTTTTCGTTTTTCGTTTTTCGTTTTTCGTTTTTCGTTTTTCGTTTTTCGTTTTTTCGTTTTTCGTTTTTCGTTTTTCGTTTTTCGTTTTTCGTTTTTCGTTTTTCGTTTTTCGTTTTTTCGTTTTTCGTTTTTCGTTTTTCGTTTTTCGTTTTTCGTTTTTCGTTTTTCGTTTTTTCGTTTTTCGTTTTTCGTTTTTCGTTTTTCGTTTTTCGTTTTCGTTTTCGTTTTTCGTTTTTCGTTTTTTCGTTTTTCGTTTTTCGTTTTTTCGTTTTTCGTTTTTTCGTTTTTTCGTTTTTTCGTTTTTTCGTTTTTTCGTTTTTCGTTTTTTCGTTTTTTCGTTTTTTCGTTTTTTTCGTTTTTTCGTTTTTCGTTTTTTCGTTTTTTCGTTTTTTCGTTTTTTCGTTTTTTCGTTTTTTCGTTTTTTCGTTTTTCGTTTTTTCGTTTTTTCGTTTTTTCGTTTTTTCGTTTTTCGTTTTTCGTTTTTCGTTTTTCGTTTTTCGTTTTTCGTTTTTCGTTTTTCGTTTTTCGTTTTTCGTTTTTCGTTTTTCGTTTTTCGTTTTTCGTTTTTCGTTTTTCGTTTTTCGTTTTTCGTTTTTCGTTTTTCGTTTTTCGTTTTTCGTTTTTCGTTTTTCGTTTTTCGTTTTTCGTTTTTCGTTTTTCGTTTTTCGTTTTTCGTTTTTCGTTTTTCGTTTTTCGTTTTTCGTTTTTCGTTTTTCGTTTTTCGTTTTTCGTTTTTCGTTTTTCGTTTTTCGTTTTTCGTTTTTCGTTTTTCGTTTTTCGTTTTTCGTTTTTCGTTTTTCGTTTTTCGTTTTTCGTTTTTCGTTTTTCGTTTTTCGTTTTTCGTTTTTCGTTTTTCGTTTTTCGTTTTTCGTTTTTCGTTTTTCGTTTTTCGTTTTTCGTTTTTCGTTTTTCGTTTTTCGTTTTTCGTTTTTCGTTTTTCGTTTTTCGTTTTTCGTTTTTCGTTTTTCGTTTTTCGTTTTTCGTTTTTCGTTTTTCGTTTTTCGTTTTTCGTTTTTCGTTTTTCGTTTTTCGTTTTTCGTTTTTCGTTTTTCGTTTTTCGTTTTTCGTTTTTCGTTTTTCGTTTTTCGTTTTTCGTTTTTCGTTTTTCGTTTTTCGTTTTTCGTTTTTCGTTTTTCGTTTTTCGTTTTTCGTTTTTCGTTTTTCGTTTTTCGTTTTTCGTTTTTCGTTTTTCGTTTTTCGTTTTTCGTTTTTCGTTTTTCGTTTTTCGTTTTTCGTTTTTCGTTTTTCGTTGCGTTGAGCGCATACTTGTA